>NW_026138201.1:0-5000 GCF_025592945.1 Manacus candei
CTAACCCTAACCCTAACCCTAACCCTAACCCTAACCCTAACCCTAACCCTAACCCTAACCCTAACCCTAACCCTAACCCTAACCCTAACCCTAACCTCCTAACCCTAACCCTAACCCTAACCCTAACCCTAACCCTAACCCTAACCCTAACCCTAACCCTAACCCTAACCCTAACCCTAACCCTAACCCTAACCCTAACCCTAACCCTAACCCTAACCCTAACCCTAACCCTAACCCTAACCCTAACCCTAACCCTAACCCTAACCCTAACCCTAACCCTAACCCTAACCCTAACCCTAACCCTAACCCTAACCCTAACCCTAACCCTAACCCTAACCCTAACCCTAACCCTAACCCTAACCCTAACCCTAACCCTAACCCTAACCCTAACCCTAACCCTAACCCTAACCCTAACCCTAACCCTAACCCTAACCCTAACCCTAACCCTAACCCTAACCCTAACCCTAACCCTAACCCTAACCCTAACCCTAACCCTAACCCTAACCCTAACCCTAACCCTAACCC
Organism: Manacus candei; assembly: GCF_025592945.1. Classification (NCBI taxonomy): domain Eukaryota; kingdom Metazoa; phylum Chordata; class Aves; order Passeriformes; family Pipridae; genus Manacus; species Manacus candei. The sequence goes on from NW_026138201.1 coordinate 526, forward strand.
TAACCCTAACCCTAACCCTAACCCTAACCCTAACCCTAACCCTAACCCTAACCCTAACCCTAACCCTAACCCTAACCCTAACCCTAACCCTAACCCTAACCCTAACCCTAACCCTAACCCTAACCCTAACCCTAACCCTAACCCTAACCCTAACCCTAACCCTAACCCTAACCCTAACCCTAACCCTAACCCTAACCCTAACCCTAACCCTAACCCTAACCCTAACCCTAACCCTAACCCTAACCCTAACCCTAACCCTAACCCTAACCCTAACCCTAACCCTAACCCTAACCCTAACCCTAACCCTAACCCTAACCCTAACCCTAACCCTAACCCTAACCCTAACCCTAACCCTAACCCTAACCCTAACCCTAACCCTAACCCTAACCCTAACCCTAACCCTAACCCTAACCCTAACCCTAACCCTAACCCTAACCCTAACCCTAACCCTAACCCTAACCCTAACCCTAACCCTAACCCTAACCCTAACCCTAACCCTAACCCTAACCCTAACCCTAACCCTAACCCTAACCCTAACCCTAACCCTAACCCTAACCCTAACCCTAACCCTAACCCTAACCCTAACCCTAACCCTAACCCTAACCCTAACCCTAACCCTAACCCTAACCCTAACCCTAACCCTAACCCTAACCCTAACCCTAACCCTAACCCTAACCCTAACCCTAACCCTAACCCTAACCCTAACCCTAACCCTAACCCTAACCCTAACCCTAACCCTAACCCTAACCCTAACCCTAACCCTAACCCTAACCCTAACCCTAACCCTAACCCTAACCCTAACCCTAACCCTAACCCTAACCCTAACCCTAACCCTAACCCTAACCCTAACCCTAACCCTAACCCTAACCCTAACCCTAACCCTAACCCTAACCCTAACCCTAACCCTAACCCTAACCCTAACCCTAACCCTAACCCTAACCCTAACCCTAACCCTAACCCTAACCCTAACCCTAACCCTAACCCTAACCCTAACCCTAACCCTAACCCTAACCCTAACCCTAACCCTAACCCTAACCCTAACCCTAACCCTAACCCTAACCCTAACCCTAACCCTAACCCTAACCCTAACCCTAACCCTAACCCTAACCCTAACCCTAACCCTAACCCTAACCCTAACCCTAACCCTAACCCTAACCCTAACCCTAACCCTAACCCTAACCCTAACCCTAACCCTAACCCTAACCCTAACCCTAACCCTAACCCTAACCCTAACCCTAACCCTAACCCTAACCCTAACCCTAACCCTAACCCTAACCCTAACCCTAACCCTAACCCTAACCCTAACCCTAACCCTAACCCTAACCCTAACCCTAACCCTAACCCTAACCCTAACCCTAACCCTAACCCTAACCCTAACCCTAACCCTAACCCTAACCCTAACCCTAACCCTAACCCTAACCCTAACCCTAACCCTAACCCTAACCCTAACCCTAACCCTAACCCTAACCCTAACCCTAACCCTAACCCTAACCCTAACCCTAACCCTAACCCTAACCCTAACCCTAACCCTAACCCTAACCCTAACCCTAACCCTAACCCTAACCCTAACCCTAACCCTAACCCTAACCCTAACCCTAACCCTAACCCTAACCCTAACCCTAACCCTAACCCTAACCCTAACCCTAACCCTAACCCTAACCCTAACCCTAACCCTAACCCTAACCCTAACCCTAACCCTAACCCTAACCCTAACCCTAACCCTAACCCTAACCCTAACCCTAACCCTAACCCTAACCCTAACCCTAACCCTAACCCTAACCCTAACCCTAACCCTAACCCTAACCCTAACCCTAACCCTAACCCTAACCCTAACCCTAACCCTAACCCTAACCCTAACCCTAACCCTAACCCTAACCCTAACCCTAACCCTAACCCTAACCCTAACCCTAACCCTAACCCTAACCCTAACCCTAACCCTAACCCTAACCCTAACCCTAACCCTAACCCTAACCCTAACCCTAACCCTAACCCTAACCCTAACCCTAACCCTAACCCTAACCCTAACCCTAACCCTAACCCTAACCCTAACCCTAACCCTAACCCTAACCCTAACCCTAACCCTAACCCTAACCCTAACCCTAACCCTAACCCTAACCCTAACCCTAACCCTAACCCTAACCCTAACCCTAACCCTAACCCTAACCCTAACCCTAACCCTAACCCTAACCCTAACCCTAACCCTAACCCTAACCCTAACCCTAACCCTAACCCTAACCCTAACCCTAACCCTAACCCTAACCCTAACCCTAACCCTAACCCTAACCCTAACCCTAACCCTAACCCTAACCCTAACCCTAACCCTAACCCTAACCCTAACCCTAACCCTAACCCTAACCCTAACCCTAACCCTAACCCTAACCCTAACCCTAACCCTAACCCTAACCCTAACCCTAACCCTAACCCTAACCCTAACCCTAACCCTAACCCTAACCCTAACCCTAACCCTAACCCTAACCCTAACCCTAACCCTAACCCTAACCCTAACCCTAACCCTAACCCTAACCCTAACCCTAACCCTAACCCTAACCCTAACCCTAACCCTAACCCTAACCCTAACCCTAACCCTAACCCTAACCCTAACCCTAACCCTAACCCTAACCCTAACCCTAACCCTAACCCTAACCCTAACCCTAACCCTAACCCTAACCCTAACCCTAACCCTAACCCTAACCCTAACCCTAACCCTAACCCTAACCCTAACCCTAACCCTAACCCTAACCCTAACCCTAACCCTAACCCTAACCCTAACCCTAACCCTAACCCTAACCCTAACCCTAACCCTAACCCTAACCCTAACCCTAACCCTAACCCTAACCCTAACCCTAACCCTAACCCTAACCCTAACCCTAACCCTAACCCTAACCCTAACCCTAACCCTAACCCTAACCCTAACCCTAACCCTAACCCTAACCCTAACCCTAACCCTAACCCTAACCCTAACCCTAACCCTAACCCTAACCCTAACCCTAACCCTAACCCTAACCCTAACCCTAACCCTAACCCTAACCCTAACCCTAACCCTAACCCTAACCCTAACCCTAACCCTAACCCTAACCCTAACCCTAACCCTAACCCTAACCCTAACCCTAACCCTAACCCTAACCCTAACCCTAACCCTAACCCTAACCCTAACCCTAACCCTAACCCTAACCCTAACCCTAACCCTAACCCTAACCCTAACCCTAACCCTAACCCTAACCCTAACCCTAACCCTAACCCTAACCCTAACCCTAACCCTAACCCTAACCCTAACCCTAACCCTAACCCTAACCCTAACCCTAACCCTAACCCTAACCCTAACCCTAACCCTAACCCTAACCCTAACCCTAACCCTAACCCTAACCCTAACCCTAACCCTAACCCTAACCCTAACCCTAACCCTAACCCTAACCCTAACCCTAACCCTAACCCTAACCCTAACCCTAACCCTAACCCTAACCCTAACCCTAACCCTAACCCTAACCCTAACCCTAACCCTAACCCTAACCCTAACCCTAACCCTAACCCTAACCCTAACCCTAACCCTAACCCTAACCCTAACCCTAACCCTAACCCTAACCCTAACCCTAACCCTAACCCTAACCCTAACCCTAACCCTAACCCTAACCCTAACCCTAACCCTAACCCTAACCCTAACCCTAACCCTAACCCTAACCCTAACCCTAACCCTAACCCTAACCCTAACCCTAACCCTAACCCTAACCCTAACCCTAACCCTAACCCTAACCCTAACCCTAACCCTAACCCTAACCCTAACCCTAACCCTAACCCTAACCCTAACCCTAACCCTAACCCTAACCCTAACCCTAACCCTAACCCTAACCCTAACCCTAACCCTAACCCTAACCCTAACCCTAACCCTAACCCTAACCCTAACCCTAACCCTAACCCTAACCCTAACCCTAACCCTAACCCTAACCCTAACCCTAACCCTAACCCTAACCCTAACCCTAACCCTAACCCTAACCCTAACCCTAACCCTAACCCTAACCCTAACCCTAACCCTAACCCTAACCCTAACCCTAACCCTAACCCTAACCCTAACCCTAACCCTAACCCTAACCCTAACCCTAACCCTAACCCTAACCCTAACCCTAACCCTAACCCTAACCCTAACCCTAACCCTAACCCTAACCCTAACCCTAACCCTAACCCTAACCCTAACCCTAACCCTAACCCTAACCCTAACCCTAACCCTAACCCTAACCCTAACCCTAACCCTAACCCTAACCCTAACCCTAACCCTAACCCTAACCCTAACCCTAACCCTAACCCTAACCCTAACCCTAACCCTAACCCTAACCCTAACCCTAACCCTAACCCTAACCCTAACCCTAACCCTAACCCTAACCCTAACCCTAACCCTAACCCTAACCCTAACCCTAACCCTAACCCTAACCCTAACCCTAACCCTAACCCTAACCCTAACCCTAACCCTAACCCTAACCCTAACC